>NW_019154086.1:92166324-92202322 GCF_002288905.1 Enhydra lutris kenyoni
CAGATATATATTGCAGAGTATTTTCACTAAAAATCCTTTCTGCTCTGCCTACTCATCCTTCCCTCCCACCTAACCTCTGGCAACCACTGATCTTTTTACTGTCTCCAAAATTTTATCTTTTCCAGAGTGCTATATAGTTGGAATAATACAGTGTGTAGCCTTTTTCAGATTGTCTTCTTTTACTTAATAATACGTATTTAAGGTTCCTCTATGACTTTTCAATGTTTTATAGTTCATTTCTTTTCAGTACTGAATAACATTCCATTGTCTGTATGTGCTACAGTTTATTTGTCCATTCACTGAACGACATCTTGGTTGCTTCCAAATTTTGGCAATTATGAATAAAGCTCCTACAGACATCTGTGTGCAGGTTTTTGTGTAGACGTAAAAGTTCAACTGCTTTGGATAAATAAATAAATAAATAAATAAATAAATAAAGGGTATGTTTAGTTTAAAAAAAAAAAAAAAAGAACTCCAAAATGTCTTACAAAGTCGCTGTATCATTTTGAATTGCCGTTAGTAATGAATGAGCATTCCTGTGACTCCACATCCTCCTCAACATTTGGTGTTGTCAGGGTTGTAGATTTTTACAATTCTAATCGGTGTGTAATGGTATTTCATTGTTGTTTTAACTTGCATTTCTCTGATGAAATTTGATGTTGAGCCTCTTTCAATATGCTTATTTGCCATCTGTAAATCTTCTTAGGTGAAGTATGTATTAATGTGTTTGGCCATTTTTTTGTTGTGTTTTTTATTTTCTTATTGCTGAGTTTTAAGAATTCTTTGTGTAGCTTGGGTAACAGTCCTTTATAAAATGTGTCTTTTACAAATGTTTTTCCCAGCCTGTGGCTTTTATTCTCATTCTCTTTATAGTGTCGTTGGCAGAACAAAAGTTTTCATTTCACTGAAGTCCAGCTTATCAATTCTTTCTTTCATGGGCTATGCCTTTGGTTTGACATGTTAATTTTACAAATGCAAATAATCCAAAACTATGGAAAAAATAGAAGAAACTAACTGAAGGGAAAGTACTTAAAAATCTTAATCTATATCATATTTTCTATTGTAGCAAGTAACTACAGAAATAATTCTATTGCAGTAGTCATTTTCCCCTTCAAGCATTTTCTTTGTAGTGATACTTTTGGATTTTCCATCGTCTATTTTATTTACTTTTTCAAGTCTTTAGAAAACTTTCTTTACATTTATTGGTTTTAATTAGAACAGAAAAAGTGTAAGAATAATAAGAAAAAAATAGAACAGGATTGATCATTGAGGAGAAAATAAAACATCAGGACATGCAGTTTTTTTAAAAGGAAAAGGAAAAAGAAATAAAAAAGGAAAAGGCTACATATTTGCTACAGATTTATTACAGATACCAAATTTCCTGGTTTTTAAATAAATCATGGGCCAGTCACAGATTTTTCATAGAAATTGCTAACATGATGATTTTGTTATGTCAGTTTTTGCAAAACAATTTAATTGGATAAAAATTATTTCCCCAAAATTATTCTTAGATTAAATTATAGTTTATTCAAGATCTGTAGATCTGTACTTCAAGAATCTTACCCACCAAAATACTGCTTTATAATTTTGGCTCTTGGGTGATCAAGAATCAAATCTAAAATCAATAAAAAAAGTTCTGTTTTCCACATTTATTTGACAGTAATTTATCTTGTTTAGGGATTATTGGAGGTCTTAAAATATCTGGCAATTTAATCTGGCAATAACAGCCATAATAATGTGTTACTTTTGTAATTACTAGTCTTATTTGTGCTTTACATACAGTATTTCATTTTATATATACCATAACTTGGGGTAACTTTAATGACCTCCATGTGAGAAATCAGACAACTGAGGCTCAGAGGGGTTAAATGGTTTATCCACCATTATAAATCTATTAAGTAGTAGAACAAGAAAATGATTCCAGAGCTCAGAATGAAATAATGTCTCCAAAAACATAAATCAGATGTTTTTTCCATTCAAAGATTGTATACTTATTCACACAGTTTTCAAAATGTCCCATTTGGTTTCACTATTACACAGGGGAAGGAAATTCTTTCTGAAAAGTGTTTTTCCACCCCAGTCTCTCTACCTACATTTTTCTCTCTGTATAGTAAATATTTCAGTTGCCCTATTTTCTGTGTAATTTTTGTTTTGAATATACTTGTTTTATTAATTCAATTAAAAATAGCTTTATATATAAGTCTTAATATACGCTATTTACTACATATAAGCATTTAAGACAGGACTGTAGTCCTAAAGAGCTTACATGGGGATATAAGGCATGTTAGAGAAATCATTGAACAGAAAGAGCAACTTGTAGTCAGTTGCATTCATTATTGACAACTTGGGTCTTATCTCTTCAGCACTACCCAATGGATATGATATGAACCGACTTTACTTCAACCTTGATGTCATTGCTAAGACTTAAAATACATTTATCAGAGTATGAATTACATATCTGTCTTCTTTAATCTGGTTACTTCAAAACATTCATAAGATACTACTTGGATATAATCTGGTATTGTTCTGCAGTTCATTAATATATTCATGAGTATATGAAAATGCCCAGTATACATTATTGCACATAATGAGTGGAAGTATATTTGTTCTATGTATAACACCTGCAACATATGAATGACCATGAAGTTTAATTATTTAAATCCTATGTTTTTTTATTTATTTTTTGTATATTATGTCTCAAAAATGGCCTTATGTTTGAAAAGCTAAATTGTTTCACCCAAACATAATCAAGTATTTTTAAAAAGCAATTTGGCTCATAAATACTTGATTCTCTCTCTCTCTTTTTTTTTTTTTTAAGATTTTATTTACTTATTTGACACAGAGAGAGAGAGCTCAAGCAGGGGTAGCAACAGAGGCAAAGGGAGAAGCAGGATCTCTGCTGAGCGGGAGCCTGATGCAGGAATGGAGCCCAGAAGCCTGGGATCATGACCTTAGCTGAAGGCAGATGCTTAAGCGATTGACCACCCGGGGGACTCTATACTTGATTCTTTTTCATTAAAAACATTAAAATGTACTGTATGCTAGGCTTTAAGTCTCACTCAGGAATTCTACAATGTGAGGCAGTATTTTAGACAGCTGAATTTCTTTCACAGTTTAATTCTGTTGTAAACGTTGAAAAACAGTGATGTAGAATACATCTGGCCATCAGTGGTCCTTTTAATTTTGAGGATATACTGAAGCTGTCACACTGCTTCCAAATCATTGTCAGAAGTGAGTGTGCTAATTGAAAAGCTCTGGCTATGAAATGAAGTATTGTGATTTTATCAAGCAGGGATAACAACTCTATATAATCTGTGGGTTTTGAGGCAAATTGATTATCAAATTTTAAGAGTGGACCACAATTAGAAAATCCTACAGTAGTTTTTTTTTTATTTCAATTTCTGATTTATTGTGAAGACTGCATAGAATTTGGAATATGAATATTTCTACCTAGATCTAAAATTCCATACTCACATAGCTCATGGATCTTCTCCTTGCTTTCTATTGGATTTGGAGGACTATCTGACATACAAAATACTGAATTTCAGGAATTTATAATCAAACTTAGAAATCATATGCTTTTATTTTCTGAATCAGAGTGTGTGTGTATATGTATGTATGTATGTGTGTATGTATATATAATTTATATAATTTATTTGGAGACTCCATGTTTCCCTACTACAAAACTATCATTGAACATTTGAACAAGGACAAGAAAAACAATTTATGACTGAATATTGGCTCTACTATTTATAAATGGAACAAATTTAGTACCTTAGTGTAGAAGCTTCAGGTCTTATTCCAGTACATACAGATAATAACTACAGAATTGGTGAGATTATCAAAAAGCTAGGGGAAAATGTGTCTGGATATTGTGGATTTTTAATAACAACAATTGAATATAGAGACATATCTAAGTACTTATGAAAAATAGTTAATGTAAATATTATTTCAGAAAACATTCTTTGTGTACTTTTTTTTATGTTTTCATTCAAATTCCAGTTAGTTAATGTACAGTGTAATATTAATTTCAGGAATACAATATTGTTATTCAACACTTCATATGACACCCCATGCTCATTACAAGTGCACTACTTAATCCCTATCACCTACTTAATCCATCTCCCCACCTACTTCCCTCTCTTGTCCATTATTTTAAAAAGCAATGAAATTAATTCTTCATAGAATATAGTTCCAAGCAAAGGATTATTCTCTGAACAAAAAATAGGCTTACTTTCAAGTGAAATAGGATATTATAATATCCATCATGTTTTCCTTTCTAATCAATCTTTCTACATTTCGAAGAAACTCAAACCTAAGTGAATAATAAATTACAGTAACTGTGTTTTTTCAAGTTCTGATTATTCTATTTTACTTTTCATGCAATACTGCTCTTCTAAAATATCCAGTTTCAGTAAAGAGATCAAGACTAGAATTGTGCATTTGGAATTGAAAGCGCAGAGTTGTTATTTAAAGCTGCAGGACTGGATATGATCCATTAGAGAGGGAAAGTGGAGGGCAGAAGAGATTCCAGGCTGAGCTCTGGGACATCACAGCATTTGGAGGTCTTCAGGATGAGATTAATCTCACAAGAGACATCGACTGACACGGAAGAGAAAGAATAGCTCCAAAAGCCAAGTGGAGAAGGTAATTCAAAGAAGGAGAAATTGAATCCTGTTACAGATGAAGGCAGATTAGATACAGAGCAGGGAAAATCTGCTCACTGGAACAAAAATAAAGTCAAAGTAGGTGGTTACAGAAATCAGGTGATTGGTAAAACCAGTGGGTAGATGGGGAAGGCGGAAGTTCTCCTCTGATTCTATTTCATTTTCAACATCCGAGTCCCATTCATCTGATAAATGTGAAGATGTGGAAGGGAATGTTTAAAGTGAGGAAAATGGAGAAGGCATGGAGCACTCCACCAGAAAACTTAGAACTCATTGACTAAGGAGGGTCTCTGTCTTCTCATTGGCCTGTGCATTTTTCAAAGCAAAACTTGAGTCTCATGACCAGTAGGTAAAAAGTGCAATGGATGAATTTGGCATAGTAGATTAATGTTTATTGCGTGAATTACTCAACCATTATTTTAATGAATCACATAGTCCAGGCATACCTCCTTGTTATTACGTTTTGCTTTATTGCCCTTTACAGATACTATGTATTGACAAATTGAAGGTTTGTGACAACCCTGCGTTGAACAAGTCTGCTGGTGCCATTTTTTTCCAGCAGCATTTACCCACTCTATGTCTCTATGTCACTTTGGTTTTTCTCATAGTGTTTCAAAACTTTATTATTATTATTATTATTATTATTATATTTGTTATATTGATCTGTGATCAGTGATTATAATTCACTGAAAGCTTAGATGATGGTTAGCATGTTTTAGCAATAAAGCTTTTTTTATTTAAATTTTAAAAAAAAAAATTTATTTACTTATTTGACACAGAGAGAGATCACAAGTAGGCAGAGAAGCAGCAGGCAGAGAGAGAGGGGGAAGCAGGCTCCCCATTGGGCAGAGACCCCAGGATCGTGACCTGAGCCGAAGGCAGAGGCTTTAACCCACTGAGCCATCCACGTGCCCCAAAGTTTTTTCTTTTTTTTTTTTTAAGTAAGGTATGCACATTTTGTGAGATGTAATGCTATTGCATACTTAGTACAGATTACAGTATAGTGTAAAACACAACTTTTATATGTCCTGGAAAGCCCAAAAATTCATTTGGCTCACTTTATTACAATATTTGCTTTATTGCAATTATTTATAGTTATATATCTACCAACTATAGTTATCTCTAAGGTAGTGTGCCTGTAGTTGTATTAAAGGATGTTTTATTAATATGCTGAATGGTTACACAATTGTGATTTGGTACAGACATCCCATTGTCATTTTATTTACCATAATTTTGTCATACAAAAAAATTCAAATTTTTGCCTTCTCTGTTAAAACAAAATATTGTATTCTTAACAATAGAATTCTTAATTCTTTCTTTTTTTAAGACATAATACTCTATAATGATTCGTTATGTTTTATTTTAACTCTGCCACTGTTTTCTCCCTCACTCTCTCTCTCACGATATATATATTTTTTCCTTTTTTCCCCCTAAAGCATATTTTGGGTTTTTTTTCCCCCTTACATTCTGCTCTGAATTCTGAATTCTGTGTTTAGTTTGGTTTTTTTTTTTGTTTTTTTTTTTTTTTTTTTTTTTTTTTTTTTGCCTGTGGAGAATAGAGAGGCAGCTTGAAAAAAGTAACTATTTTCTAAAAGCATGACCCATCCTTCCCATTCTTCTCTTACTTACCTGTTTCTATTATAACTTCTATCAACAGTGTTGCTTTCCTTTTTGAAATAAAGTTGAACCATCACAGGCAGCCTGAATGTACTTTAAATATACCTCAAAGGAAATTGAAATGTCTCCATTCCCTTCTGTACCTTCAAGGCCTGCAGTCACTGCTCTCTGGCACTTACTTTGTGACGCCCTGATTGCCAGATGGTATCAGTCCTGATAACTCCATTTAAGAAGTGTAGGGAGAGAAAACTTTATCAGTTTGTCACCATCAGGCCTTATCACCCACAAGCTAGTGGTCAAAGCTAGAAGAATAGTGCGGATCAGAAAGAATGCCTCAAAGCAGATTATTATAGGAGATTGGGCAGGAAGATTGAACAAGTTGCACAGGATTCCTCTTTTCCCTCTTGAATCAATAACACGTATTGGTAGAAGCATATCTTGAGGCCTCCTTAAACTACTTAGGGTTAAAATTGGCTCCCTAGGATTAGAAAGAAGGCTGTGTGTTCTGTGGCTTTTCCACATGTGGACCCGAAATGCAGTGCCTCAGTTGCTGTCCTGCACAGAGCCATTTTTTTCACCAAACTTCTTTGCTATGAGTTAGCATAAGGTGTTGGGTCTTTCAGAAGTTAAGACCTTCACCAGTAGTTCTCAAAGGGAGGATATCCTGCAAATCCATGGACTGCAACTTTCCGGGGATTGTGAATTAAACAAGCTGTTTTCATAATGATGCTAAGGCAGTCGTTGGCATTTTTCAGGGAGCTGATGTTTGCTCTCGCGGTAGAAAAGCAGTGATGGGCAAAAATTCTTAACAAGAATCAGACTGTGCCACAGAATTTTTCTAGTGGTCCTTTTCTTCACTATCACACAACCACAGGGAGAAGAAAGCCAATTTCATTTAAGAATGTACTTCAGTAAGCAGTGAAATGTAATGTTTTACATCTCAACACTTGACTACGCATCTTTTCAATATTTAGTGTGACAAAATTGCAACTACATATAGAGTACTTCTGCTGCAAACAAAGATATAATTATCTCGAGGAAAAAGCAAATGTGGGTTATTTGAGTGTGAGCTGAACTAGCTATTTTTTTTTTAACATGGGACATTATTCTTACTTGAAAAAGACATGACTGACAAAATGTGGTTACTCAGATTTGGGTTAGCAGACATTCCTTTTTTTTCCCCTAAAATGTGCAAAGCAAGCCTGTCATTTCAAGGAAACTACAAACAGTATTTGTTGTCATTCATATAATTTGTGCTTTTAATCAGCTAATCTTAAATAATGAGATGTATACTGCACTATGAATATTTGATATTTTTCCCTCCAGTTATTTATCTAAGGTTTTAAGACTTAAATTAATGCCTCTTTCATTTTGATTGACCTTCTACTAATCCAGTATTAATGCTGGTTTCAACAAGGTATAGGCATATTGTTAGGCAGTCGATTTTAATTTGAATGACCTCAACTTCATACTAATTGCTGTATTTTAGAGTTAAGACAGTCTGAAAGTTTCATACTGTTCTGAGTTATAATCGCCCATGTGAGTTATAATCACTCATGTGAATCAGCTAATTTTGTCATGTCTATTTTAGCTCCCGTTTCACTCCCTTGTTTAATCTGTGCTTCTATACTATATTCTTACTATTTAGTATGTGAATACTCACGAACCAAAAGAAAATCCTCTCCCAATTTATATTCCATAACATTTGTTAGAAAAATGATAAACTTTTTGAGTATGCCTTTTGGATTATACCTGACTGCCCAAGGTCCTCATTCCCTACCCAATTTTTGGGAGAAGAGTGTGGCCAGCTTCCTCAAGAATATTCAGGCATATATACACTTGAAAGTAACATAAAACATCTGATATATCATTTTTCTTTGGATATTAGTTTTTAAATGAGCCTTTGTTCTATACAATACTTTATTCTTTAAATAGAATGTGGGTTGTTAGGAAAAATACTTCATTTTCCTATATGGTACTTTTAGAAGCATCATTTATAAGTTGCAGGTGGTTTTGCATGAATGTTTTTCTAAAATTGTTTGGGAATACAAGTGTGATCATAGACTAATGAAGCTCCTGGGATATAACCCTTAGTTTACAAGGGTCGGTGTTAATGCACGGCCATGGGGACAGGTTAGTAATAAGGGTGGATGGTGCCAAAAGCTGTTTCTTAAAACTAAAGAGCATGGCAAACAATATAGCTTAGGCTATTTTAATGATGCCAAGAGTACTGAAAAAGTGGTTTATCAAAAACTGTCACAATGAACCACTGAGCAGGCTTCTTAGGGCAAGGGTGGGAGACTGAATGACAGACCAAACAGCTCTGCTTTTTTTTTTTTTTTTTCCTTCTTTTAATAACCTGGTTACTCCTTTTGTCTATTGCTTTCATTTGAAGACACAGTTTTCTACATGAAATAGTGTGAAAAAGATGCAAGGAAGCCATAATTAATGACTGCTCCTGCAAGTCGTTGTTACATTTACTTGAAAAATTGTCCCCTAATATTAACTAGCATGAAAAAGAAAACTAGCATAAGAAAATTTCTTAGACCTTTTTCTAGTCTGTCCTTCTAGCATTCCCCTTTATTGTCTGCCCCAGCTCTGAATGCTCAGTCACCACTTAGCACCCTTGTTGTTTAATTAACATACAAACATGCAAACTCCAGGTGCAAATTTTATAGGAATTAGTTAAGTTAAATAGAAACATAAAAGTGTCAAATTTGTTTTCAGTGTCCTATGTCATTTAATTCTGAACTGCATCTCTTCTCAACAGGTAAAATATTAGATTCATTCTGGTCCTAATGGCCAGATCAGTTGTTAAAACAAACTGCTGTTCTCACACGTAATTAAGTCTCATTGCCAGCTTCTGTGGATAGGTTCATGGAATGTTTCTATATTCAATGTTCATTTTCCTGGGGACAGAGTCTTTCAAGAAAATCTTATGTAACGTGACTTTTCCCAGATTGCTATCGTGTAATTCTATATTCTGAATTAAGCGCCTTCGTTTTTTGGGTACTTATGATTCTAAAACTTTCCTTCCCAACAATTATATATTTTTTTCCTGAATAAAGTTTACTTTTGAATTCAGAACCAAGGAAAATGTGTGTGTGTGTGTGTGTGTGTGTGTGTGTGTGTATGTGTGTGTAGTTTGCAGTGTTTTCTATGGAGAGGAGTAAAATCTATTTGAATTGGCTCAAAGATGTTGAACTGTTACCTTGTGAGATAACAGGAAATTCATGAGTAGATCTGGAGTTCAGGATTCCGGCTCTACTTCTCATAGATTCTCTTCTTTCCTTATTCATGGGTTGGGTCTTTCCTTAGTTAGACTGCTTCCAGTTTGGATACATAAGTTCCCGGCATCATACCTAGATACAGTAATGTTCAAAGGAAGAGACTCTGTTTCCTCTTCTTGCATTTCTTACCTGAGGATCAATTAATTAATTTTCAGATCCTCCCAGCAGACATCTCTTTTACCAGAAGTGAGTTATATGCCTTGTATGAACAGATTCTCATGATTGCTTGGATGGATAATCTGGGGAAACCACCACTCTGACTAGTATAGTACCGTTGGGGGAAATAGTTGTTTTCTAGAACATTGTTAGATTGTATGGGACATGACATACAATAAAGAAAATGTACCCTTCAGTACTTTGTAAGTTTATTGATATACATAATATATCATGCCTGGAGCGAGCTGGTGAAGTTGTTTTGGCATACTGACCTTCATTCAGTTCATTCAGTATCTTTCAGTGTTAAGTCCTTTCCTATGTTGACACTCTGGGACACTCCTTTTGTCTATTAAAACTTAGATTTTAAAAGAACTGTAGTATTGTTTCATAGCCCTAAGTTGCATATTAAGCAGTAATTGCTCTTCAGCTAATATATTTTTGTTATTGCTGGAATCATTCATAGTTTATAAAGCGGCAGAAAATGTGCAAAATCTAATCAGATGCATCTTAAAATAACTTTTATTTTATTATTATCCTATTTAATAAGCCAATATAGAAAATAATGCAAGTCTCTTCACTTGTTTCCTCAGATCACTTCCTTGAGGGATCTTGAAGAATCTTCCAAATTGCTTCAAGTCCCTCTGTATTTTTTTTTTTTCTATCACTTAAACACCAGTTGGGTAGTCATTGATTTGATGGCTTTCACCTTATTGAACTTGGCCCATTTAGCATAGTGAGTGCTGCAAGAAATAGTTGTTCACTGACTCAAAAAATATATGAATGAATGAATGAGTCACAGAAATAATTAAAATTGCAAGACAGTGTCTTTGAAGAAAAGCAGAAAACCACCAGGACTACTCTCTATACAGACTCTGCTCTTCCATCATTTCATTCAACTTGTGAAGATTTATTGAGGATTATGGAGCTGGTCCTTAGTTTTTAAAGGATATATCACAGTTTGTGGTCCACATTTATATGTATGTTTCCATGATGGTGTTCCTCATTTGATTTCAAGTTCTGTGAAAAAAGAGCTGTGTCTCATTTGATTGACAATTTAAACAAGAACATAGCTCAGTATTAGGCACATACTAAAAAATCCAATTCTGTTTAATGATTGAAGTAATGAGGAGATTAATTTATATGATATTGATGACTTGTACTGACGGAATTAGAAATGACTGCACATTTATTTAGGAATAAGTTTTCAAATCTTACTTTTTAAAAATATTTTATTTATCTGAGAGAGAGAGAGGGAGAGAGCCTGAGCAGGGGAGAGACAGAGGGAGAAACACACTCCCCACTGAGCAGGAAGCTGGATGTGGAACTCGGCCTCAGGACCCTGAGATCATGACCCGAGCTGAAGGCAGATGCTTAATCAGCTGAGCCACCCAGGCATCCCTAACTTTTCAAATCTTAATGGAACAATCAGTGAACACTAAATTGGAGAAAAATCCTCAATTTTCTCTTGTCAAAGTACCTATCTGTTAGAGTGCCTACTGAGACTCAACAAAAAAATAAAGAGTAAATTCTTGTGATGACACTATTTGGTATGTTTGTTTGTTCTTCGGAGTGACAATCCATCACCCTTTTTTCATGCTCTGTACCCTTGCTTGGTTAAGTGGATCATGTCATCAGCAGGAAAGGAGTTCATGTTGTCACTGCCCATGCCTAACCATCTGTTCTAAGGAATTATTTATCACAAACAACCACCAAGGCATAAAGAAGAAGGGTATGATTCAAACTGAAAGTGAGTTGAAGAACAGGTGCCTTAATAGTGTAGGAATGGGAGAGGTCTTTCTGTCCTCCTGCAAGATGGGTGACCGGAATGGGGCCCTGAAGACTTAACCAGTTCAGACAAGCTAACAGGAAGGAACATTGTAGCTGGAGAGAAGTAGAGAAGTTAGTAAGGAAGAATTCTCCAATTCAGTGTAAAATCTGAACTGATCAGTAGCCGTACTAATTAGGAAAACACTGAAAGAAAGGCTTTTGCTTTATTTTTATTTCTTCTCTTCTTCCATCTCTCTCTCTCTCTCTCTTTTTTTTTTTTTTTTTTTTTTTTGGCTCATCCCCTCCTTCCCTCTTCTCTCATTTTTCTTCTCCCATCTCATTCTTATCTTTCCCTTTCCAACATTTCCAGTGGCAAGTAATCCCTTTTTGATCCCTGCCCCCAAAACACACACTCTTGTGTCTGTTACAGTTGTTTGAAGTAGCCTGCTTACACTCTCCCCACACTCACTAATTTCTGATATAAAAAGATCAGCACTTCATTCCCAGTGTTTCTATATGACAGTGTTTTTTAGGAACCCAATTATGTTGAACTATGTCTATGTTGTGCAAGTTCTTAATATTTTGTCCACTCTTAAGAGTTTTGGATTAGTGAGTACTATTTTATGGGTACCTTGTTTTGTTTTGGTTAATGGTTCCTGTTTGTGTCATTTTATTTTGTTTTGTTTTGAGCATTTTGTAGTCTTTTTGAAAGTTCAACTGTAATTTTTTATTTGGAAGATCATGATACTACATTTGAACTTCATTCAGAGCAAGGTAATTGGGCATTTTCCTTTAGTTCTAATTCTCTTTTTATATGTTCTTTTTAGCATAATGATTACTTCACAGTAACATTATAGTCTTCTTCTTACTTTAATTAATGTCACATCTCAATTCTAAGAGCTTGTTTTCAGCCCCAGGGTACTAATTTCATATCTTGTTTCTTAAATTAGCTGACTGTAAGCTCAGATTTCTGGTGGTTATGATAGTCATATAGCTATTCCCTGTTTCCAACAATAAGAAGAAATTACTGTTTTAATGAAGGATTTTCTGCTATTCTGTTAGGTATTTGATTTTAAAAGAACTGTACTATTGTTTCATAGCCCTAAGTTGCATATTAAGCAATAATTGCTTTTCAGCTAATATATTTTTGTTATTGCTGGAATCATTCATAGTTTTAAAATGGCAGAAAATGTGCAAAATCTAATCAGATGCATCTTAAAATATCTTTTATTTTATTATTATCCTATTTAATAAGCCAATATAGAAAATAATGCAAGTTTTTTAGAAGCCTTAAGAAGATTTGTTTATAAACTCTATTTTTTCTTTGATAACAGTGTCTAGGAACAAAAGAAGAAGAGATCCTCTAGAAACATCTTATTTATACTATATCTAAACTGTTAGAAAAAAAATAATTCCAAATGCAGGTTACAAATACTGAAATTTGTATTTTTTATATTTATTCCACAGAAAATTTTGAATCTCAAAACATAAATAGATAAGATTCGTATTAAAGTAAACTCTGTTGTTTGTGTTCAACTATAACCTTTTTAATTTGATTTAAATTTTTGCAAAATCCCATTGTGACTTTAACCTGCCTTGGTCCCTAAGCACTGATTTTTCTCCATTACCTCAGTGTTTGATTTGTTGCCCAGTGAGTAGTGATGATTATATTGAAGCCCCATCATTGTTATAGTTGCTTTAATAAATATATTGTCTTTATCTTTAGTTAGAAAGTTTTACCTGTTGCATTTGTTCCTTATGTGCTATAGAGAATGAAAGATGCTTTTTTAGGCTTCATTATTTTATTAGGGGAAATAATGCATTTCCTGAACATAGAGATTTTGTTTACATTAATAACTTTTCCAGAATTGTATTTAAAAATGAAAAGTTGGAAAAGAAAGTGATGTCCCTTGACTGTTGGAAGTCATACCATGATAAAAAATACAAGTGATAATGATGGAGAAGAAAGTAACATTAATTTAGGGATAGAAAAGGAATTTCTGTGGTGTCACTGTGTGTATGTCTGCGTGTGTATCTCCCTAGGACGTGGTTTAAAGATGATATTGGAAGTGTGAGGTGAAAGTAGGAAATGTATTTATAGCCAGTGGAAACTGTTGATGCAGAACTCCTGCAATAAAAGGGAGCTTGGATTCAACAGGATGGGGGAAAGAGTAGCTTGGTCCTGCATGGAAAGGCATATAATGACCTTTTTAAAGGCAATAAAAATTTTAAAAGAAATTTATTTTTTATTTTTTTTAAAACTGAGATGACGAATTTTTTTATTTTTTATTTTTTTAATTTAGTTGACAGAAAAGAGAGAGAGCGAGCACACAAGCAGGGGGAGCAGCAGGTGGAGTGAGAGGGAGAAACAAGCTCCCTACTAAGCAAGGAACCTGATGCAGGGCTTGATCCCAGGACCCTGAGATCATGACCTGAACTGAAGGCTGACACTTAACTGACTGAGCCACCAAGATGCCCAAGAAATTGACTTTTTTAAAAAAGAAATTGATTTTTACTTGTATACTGTGAAGGACGTTACTGAACATATATCTTTACTTTATATACCTGTTGGGTTTCTCTGTTTTTCACTGATCTTTGATATGATTACTATCTATAATGTTGCTTTCTAATATTCCAGAAGTTTCTTTTCCTTTTATAAAAGGATGAAGGATTATGCCCTGCCAACATTGATTTCAATGATTCACATTTTTACAATGAACATCACAGATCCTTCCTCCATTTCTCTTACCTTCCGCCTTTTTGTCTTCAAGCTGTTTATTAAAAATTATTTTTTAGGGTGCTTGGGTGGCTCAGTGGGTTAAGCCTCTGCCTTCAGCTTAGGTCATGATCTCGGAGTCCTGGGATCGAGTCCCACATCGGGCTATCTGCTCAGCAGGGAGCCTTCTCTCTCTCTCTGCCCACCTTTCTGCCTGCTTGTGATCTCTGTCAAATAAATAAAATCTTTTAAAAAATTATTCTTTAGATTGTATTTAAGATAGTTATAATCTTCCAAGCACATGAATTGATGCCCAGAAGAGAATAGATGAAATTACTAGTCTTATTTAATATTTGCTGTTTGATATAAACTCCATACAATGGAAAGAATATTTTGGTGCCATAATTTTATATTTAGTTGCATATCACAGCTAAAAATTTGAATAACTTTGACAAGGCTCTAATTATGATTGGTAAAGTTATGAGAGTTTATTTATTCTGTTGTATTTATTAAGCAATTAAGATATGTCCAAATATTATTAAGGATACAAAAGTGATTATGATCCTTCTTTTAAGTCCAGAGCTCTTAAAGATAAGAGAATCCATTCTAGACAGTTTAAACAGAAGAGGACTTATCATGGATTATGGCTTGCTCACTGAAGTGTTTTGAGAGCTGATGGAAAAGGCTATATATATAGGCTAAGCCTTCAGGAATGCCTGCCAGAATCTTGATGTTCAAGTGACCCACCAGTGGATCTGATGTCTCCATCATGACGTGCTCTATGATAAATCAAGAAGCTAATACCTGATCTATCTGCATATCACATTGCTTCAGAAGAGGTGATGAGATAGGCTGAAGGGAAAAAGACAATTCATTGAGCTGAATCTAAAAGAGTTATTATACCTGATTCCAAAAACAGCTACAAAATATAAGAGTATGAGCTTGAAAGACAACACATTCTGATAAGCACTTGAACCACTTGGGTTTTATAAGGAATTAAAACCAATTACTATTATTAGTGGAGGTCTGATAATACTTACAAGTTATGAAATATGATATCAGAGTAGCAAACATTGGTAGACTAGGAAAAGAATCAGCCTTTTAGTTAGAGAAATTATGTCCTATGATTGTCCTTGCATAATTTAATAATAATACAGTATTTTAATGATGATGACACATTTTATTAAACTTCTTAATATAACCTGGTAAGGTGATTACATGAGATGCCACATGGTTCAATATAGAAAAAAGATCCTATTTTCTGTATATAGTCAAAGCTACTCCATAGACTATATAAAGCCTAATTTTAATAAGACATGCAATCTAGAGCCTTAATCTTAGTAACAGGCAGAGGAAAAATAGGTGTGAATTCTTTGTCCCACAGTGCATTATTTCTCCTTATATTAGTTGTGAATTTCCACAATAATGTTACGCAAAAAGCTATCCCAATAATTACTGAATAAAACATCAGCTATTTAGTATTTCTCACAATTCTGTGGATTGGTTGAGTGATCTTTCTGATCTGAGTCTACGTTGGCTAACTTGGGCTGGGCTTGCTCAGGTGTCTCCAGTCAGGTGGTAGGTTGACTAGAAAACTAGCTGGGTCTTAGCTGTGCTAGTCAGTTTTCCTTCACTTGGTCTCAGATTTTCTAGCAACACAATCCGTGTTCTCAAATCAGAGGCAGGAATCCAAGAGTTTTGGAAGCATGCCAGACCTGTTGAACCATAGGATTAGAGCTGACACACTGTGACTTCAGGTTCATTTTGGTAGCCTAGGAAAATTATTAAAGACTATCCCAGAAGTAAGAGAGAAATAAACTACAACTTTTGTAGATATTGCAAAGCTGCATTGCAGACCATTTACCATACTCTCCTATACACATCTTAGAAACAAATCAAGCAAGCTCATTATCCTCAATGAGTTTTCCTCAACTGCTTCTCCCTTATTAAAATAGCAACTCAATTTCAAATAAACACAACTCTAAGCAGGATATGTATTGTCCTTGCCAATAAAATTACCCAAACACTAGTAAATTTTAAAATTTATTGAGCACACATTATTTAAAAATTCTGCTATGCCCAATACAGAATTGAAAAACAGAATCAAAACAACCCAATTTCTAGTATAGCCTGTAAGAATCATGGAAGTTTTCACATCATCTTAAATAAAAAGCTAAACAAAATGAAAACAAAAACAGAAACAAAAACATTTCTTAGATCTGTGAGAGAAATGAGGCCCCCCCCAAATTGAAGATAGGTGTTTACAGGTGGACACGGAATCACAATTTACCTGAGCAGAGTTGAAATGTCCTCAGAAACCAGTGTTGAGGGTAGGGAAGCCTGAATTGTAATTGAAGAATTGCTGGGGGACACCTGGGTGGCCCGGTTGGTTAAGGTCTGCCTTTCAGCTGAGGTCATGATCCCAGACTCCTGGGACAGATCCTCTTGTAAGACTCCTTGCTCAACGGGAGTCTGCTTCTCCCTCTCCATCTGCACCTCCCCCTGCATGTGCTAGCTCTCGCTCTTTCTCTTAAATACATAAATAAAATCTTAAAAAAAAAATGTTGGAAGCTCAGTGTGGAAGTTTCAGAGATAAATAATGCAGAGAAATCCACTCATCAGGAAACCCCCATATTTCTGGGAATTTTATTTCCTGGGTTTCTACCAATTCTCTTTCACATGGTCTCACAATGAATGTCAGGGAAAAATGCCCATGTGCTTCTACCACAGGGAGGGCAAAAGGAACCATTTTGAAGTAGGCCAGAACATTCTGCAGTTCTTAACAATGTCTGTTCTCAGGAAAAGTATTAAAATAGAGCTTAACATGCTGGGGTTTTATTGGAGCCTAGCTGACTTGGGTGAAAGGAAATACCCAACTTCTGCTCTGTTTACCCTTCCTTGTGGGAGACAGAAAATTCCCAACTGTAGCCCATCTAGCATCCTGCCCCACCTAAGAGTGAAGACAGCCTAAGAAGCACATGTGAAGTCATAATCTAGAGGCACAAGATCACTAAAGACTGAGATCTAATTATAGGATGACAGAGTTCTGCCCTCCCCCCACATCTTACCGTCACCTTACTAATGGCTTCTTTACATCATTCCTTGTAGCTAGTACATTATTGCTAGCAATCATGAAAAAAATTACAAGACATACTAAAAGTCAGAAACATAATTTGAAAAGATAGAGCAAGCATCAGAAACAGACTCCTATATGGAAGGGATGTTGAATGATCAGATTAGATATTTAAAAGAACTTGATTAATATGCTAAGGACTCCAGTAGATAAAGTAGACAGAATGCAAGAACAGGACAGTGTAAATAAACAGAATTCCTAAGAAAGAAATAAGAGGAAATGATAGAGATAAGAAACTCTGTAAGAGACATGAAGAAATGATGAGCTTATCAGTAAACTGGACATTGCTTAAAAGAAAAAGAATATCTGAGATAAATGAAAACCTCAAAAACTGAAAAGCAATAGGAAAAATGACTGAAAAAAAGAGAAGAATGTTCAGAACTGTGGGACAAGTACAGAAGGTATAGCATAAATGTATTAGAGGTATCAGAAGAAGAATAAAGAGAGAGAATGGAAGAAATACCTGAAACACTGAGTGAGAATTTCCCCAAATTAATATCAGGCACCAAAGCACAGAACCAGAAGCTCAGAGACACCTAGCAGGAAAAATGCCAGAAAAATGACACCTAGCCACATTCAAACTACAAAGAAACCAAAGATAAGGAAAAATAATGTGAAATAAAAAAATACCTTACCTATACAAAAATGAAGGTGAGAATTGTATCTGATGTCTCAGAAACCATGCAAACAAGACAATGGAACAAAATAAAGTGTTGAAAGACTATTTCCTACAGTCAACAAAACTAAGAGGCAACCCATGAAATGGGAGAAGATATTTGCACATGACATTACAGATAGAGGGCTGATATTCAGGACCTATAAAGAACTTCTCAAAATCAACACTCAAAAAAACAAATTACCCAGTCAAAAAAATGGACAGGGGGCACCTGGGTGGCTCAGTGGATTAAGCCGCTGCCTTCGGCTCAGGTCATGATCTCAGGGTCCTGGGATCGAGTCCCGCATCGGGCTCTCTGCTCAGTAGGGTGCCTGCTTCCCTCTCTCTCTCTCTCTGCCTGCCTCTCTGTCTACTTGTGATCTCTCTCTGTCAGATAAATAAATAAAATCTTAAAAAAAAAAATGGGCGGAAGTCATAAACGTACACTTCTCCAAAGAAGATATACAATTGACTAACAGATACATGATAAAATGTTGAACATCACTAGCCATCAGGGAAATACAAATAAGAACCACAATGAGATACCCCCTTACACCAGTAAGAATGGCAAAAATAACAAAACAGGAAACAACAAATGTTGATGAGGTTGTGGAGAAAGGGGAATCCTCTTATATTGTTGGTGGGAATGCAAGTTCATACAGCCACTCTGGAAAACAGTATGGAGGTTCCTCAAGATGTTAAAAATAAAGCTACCTACTACCCAGCAATTGCACTACTAGGTATTTAAACCACAGTTACAGATGTAGTGAAAAGAAGGGGCATATGGACCCCAATGTTCATAGCAGCAATGTCCAAAATATCCAAACTGTGGAAGGAGCCAATATACCCTTCAATAGATGGATGGATAAAGGAGATGTGGTCCATATGCACAATAGAATATTATTCAGCCATTAGGAAGGATGAATACCCACCATTTACACTGACATGGATGGAACTGGGGGGCGTGGGGGTTATTATGCTAAGTGAAGTAAGTCAAGCAGAGAAAGACAATTGTCATATGGTTTCACACATATGTGGAACATAAACAATAGCACGGAGGACTGTAGGGGAAAGGAGGGAAATCTGAAATCAGAGAGAAATCAGAGAGGGAGACAAACCATGAGAGACTTTGGTCCTGGGGAAACAAACTGAGGGTTTCAGAGGGGAGGAGCATGGGAGGATGGGGTAACAGAGTGATTGGTATTAAGGAGGCCCCGTGTTGTGATGAGCCCTGGGTGTTATAGGCAACTAATGAATCATAGAACACTACGTCAGAAACTAATGATGTGCTATACAGTGGCTAAGTGAACATAATAATAAAAAATAAGCTACATATGAAAGAAAAAAGTGTTGAAAGAGAAAAAAAATGAAAAAATATATAATTTTGAACCATGCAAAGTAGCCTTTAAAAGTAAGGGAGAAATAAAGACTCTAATATGAACAAAAATTTAAGGAATCAGTTGCCAGTAAGTGTGGCTTGTAAGAAATGTTAAAAGAGATTATATAGAGAAAAGGAAAATTGTATAGATCAGAAAGTCAGATCCACATATGGGAAAGAAGAGTATGGAACATTTATTTTTCTTATTCTTAATTGATCTAGCAGTTAATAGCTTGTTCAAACAATAACAACAATATATTTGAATATGTATGACAATATAGAAGAATGTGAAAAGATGTTCAACCTCATGTCACTAGGGACTTGCAAATAAAATAATAAGAGATACCACTACACACTTTGTTGAATAGCTAATATCCAGAACACTGACACCACCAAATTCTGGCAAAGATTTAGAGGATTTTACATTCGCATTTGTGGCTGGTGGGGATGCAAAATGCTCCCGCCACTTTGGAAGATAGTTTGGTGATTTCTTACAACACAAAACATACTCTTACCCAATGACTTGGCACATGTGCTCCTTAGTATTTACACATAGGTGTTGAAAATTTATGTCCACACAAAAGCCTGCACACAGATGTTTATAATAACTTTATTCATAATTGCCATTACTTGATAGCAATCAAAATACCCTTCAGTGGGTAAATGGATAAATGAACTGTGGTACCTCCAGAAAATGGAATATTATTCAGTGAAAGATATTTTATTACTAAGTGGAAAAAGCCAATCTGAAAAGACTATAATATTGTATGATTTTCAGCGTAGCGGTAGTTTCGGCAACCTTCCTGAATCCACACCTCTGCAGGAGGCTGCAGCCAGATCTGCGCATGGGAACCATATTTTGCCAACCAGTATGACAATGATGTCACTGTTGAGAGCCCTCAGGGAAGGATTCATCAACTTGAGTGTGCAATGGAGGCTGTCAAGCAAGGTTCAGCCACAGTGGTCTGAAATCAAAAACCCATGCAGTGTTGGTTGCACTGAAGAGAGCTCAGTCAGAGCTTGCAGCTCACCAGAAAATAATTCTCCATGTTGACAACCATATTGGTATCTCAATTGTGGGACTTACTGCTGATACCAGACTGTTATGTAATTTTATGTGCCAGGAGTATTTGGATTCCAGATTTGTATTTGACAGACCTCTTCCTGTGTCTCATCTTGTATCTCTAATTGGAAGCAAGACCCAGATGACAACCCAACGATGTGGCCGGGGACCCTATGTGTTGGACTGCTTATTGCTGGTTATGATGATATGGGCCCTCACATTTTCCAAATCTGTCCTTTTGCCAACTATTTTAACTGTAGAGCCATGTCCATTGGAGCCCATTCTCAATCAGCTCATACTTAACTTGGGGAGACATATGTCTGGATTTATGGAGTGCAATTTAAATGAACTGGTTAAACATGGTCTACCTGCCTTACGAGAGACACTTCCAGCAGAACAGGACCTAACTACGAAGAATGTTTCCATTGGAATTGTTGGCAAAGACTTGGAGTTTACAATTTATGATGATGATGATGTATCTGCATTCCTGGGAGGTCTTGAAGAAAGACCACGGAGAAAGGCACAGCCTGCTCTACCTGCTGATGAACCTGCAGAAAAGGCTTGATGAACTGATGGAACATTAAGTTACAAGCCAGTCTACGTGTGTATTATCAAATCCGTAAGAATGCAGGAACACATACTGATGACAGTAATCTATACTTTGAACCAAAAAATGTAGGGTGGTCTTATGGTATGTTTTAGGAATCAGTCCAGATGTGTTTTTCCTAAGCAACTTTTCTAAAACCATATAATGGTGTGCGTTTTCTTTGAGAGGGTCTATATAATCATTTTCCAATAAGTATAGTTATCTATACTAATATTTTTATATGAAGAACATAGTGTCTTTGTGGTTTTAAAGACAACTGTGAAATAAAATTGTTTCACCTGAAAAAAAATATTGTATGATTTTCAAATATATGATATTCAGAAAAGGCAAAATTTTGGACACACTAAAAATCAGTAGGTTCTAGGTGTTAAGAAAGAGAAGAAGATGAATAGGTAGGGCAGAGAGGATTTTTAGGGGAGTATTCTGTATGATACTATTATGGTGGATACATAACATTATACATTTACACATACATTATACAATTGTCCAAACTCATAAGCTGTACAACACCAACCCTGCCCTGAACTCAACTCTGAATAATTTTGGACTTTGGATGGTAATGATGTGTCAATATGACCCTGCAATTGCACTACTGGGTATATACCCCAAAGATACAGAAGTAGTGAAAAGAAGGGCCATCTGTACCCCAATGTTTATAGCAGCAATGGCCACGGTCGCCAAACTGTGGAAAGAACCAAGATGCCCTTCAACGGACGAATGGATAAGGAAGATATGGTCCATATACACTATGGAGTATTATGCCTCCATCAGAAAGGATGAATACCCAACTTTTGTAGCAACATGGACGGGACTGGAAGAGATTATGCTGAGTGAAATAAGTCAAGCAGAGAGAGTTAATTATCATATGGTTTCACTTATTTGTGGAGCATAACAAATAACATGGAGGACATAGGGAGATGGAGAGTAGAAGGGAGTTGAGGGAAATTGGAAGGGGAGGTGAACCATGAGAAACTATGGACTCTGAAAAACAACCTGAGGGTTTTGAAGGGGCAGGGGGTGGGAGGTTGGGGGAGCCAGGTGGTGGGTATTAAGGAGAGCATGCATTGCATGGAGCACTGGGTGTGGTGCAAAAACAATGAATTCTGTTACACTGAAAAGAAATAAAAAAAAAAAAGAATAAGTAACACTTAAAAAATTATATATATATATATATATGTTCATCAAAGTTCATTAATTATAACAGATATATCACTCTGGTGTTGGATGTCCATAATGGGGGATGTTACGCTTATGTAACGGGAGGGAGCATTTGGGAAATCACTGTACCCTTTGCTCAGTATTGTTATGAACTTAAAACTACTTCATTTTAAAAAATAAACAGTAAATGGTGTCTACATTTACCTACCTTTAAGACCTGTTTGATTTTTTTCTTCTTTTTTCACTCCACCATCTAGGATTATAACACACTAGTTACTAAATTTAACCTCAAGGGCTGTCGCATGATGTGGTGAATGTCTTGGGATATTTTTATCTTGTTGCCCTATTTTTTTGGCAAATATCTATGATGGGTGTTGCAAATAGCATGTTTTCCTCTATATGAGGAAATAAGTAAATTAGAAGAGCTAAAATATATTGGATTTTTTATTAATCACCTTAGTATTTACAACAACATTATAATTTAGATGGCATTGTTATCCCATTTTACAGATGATGAATCAGAGGCCAGAAAGAGATCACATTTAAGTTCATTCCTGGGGCACCTGAGTGGCTCAGTGGGCTAAGCATCTGCTTTCGGCTCAGGTCATGATCTCAGGGCTCTGAGATCCAGCCCTGCGTAGTGGTCCCTGCTCAGTGGGGAGTCTGCTTCTCCCTCTTCCTCTGCTCCTCTCTCCACTTGTGCTTTCTCTGTCTCTCTATCTCTCTCTTAAATAAGTAAGTAAAATCTTAAAAAAAATTAAATTCATTCCTGATTATTTTCAAATTGCATTCGAGTTGATTACCTTTGGCAAATGTAGGGGCAAAGATTACCCAAAAAGTGGCACACCAGGTTATGTTGCCCAAACTTACGCTGTTTAACACAATGCCCTTCAATCATTTACAGTGAAATTATAGTGAATTCTTGTAAAATACTTAGAAGTTAACACTATCTACACACATCATTAGATAACTTGGATTTTGTCTGGCTTACATAAAGACAGCAATATCAAACAGCATTTATTACTTTGTTACTCACCTGAGATACTTAGACCTTTCAGGAGTTAGTGTAAGTTTCTAAAATAGTAACTAATCATCAATTTTAGAAGGTTATGTTTGCTAATTGAACTAGAATAATAGAATAAAATATCATAGAGACATAGAATTAAGGAAGAACCTTATGCTCACAAAAAACCTTGAAACTTACATAAACCCATTGCATTGAATTTCTGAACCATGAACCATACCTAACAAGTGGTTTAAAACTTATATTTTGTAGTTATTTTAAGGACAGTTTTTTCTTCCTCTAGGCTTTCTTTCATATGGTATGACACCATTCCTTCAGTTACCTGAGTTCCTATGCTAGTCTGCAGCCATCCTATTAGAATTAAGAATAAAACTTGATCCTGCTTCTCTTCTGAATGGTCCTAGTGAGTTATTAATGTCACCATTTTTACCTTGGGAAAAAGAATGTAAAGCTAGAGGGCGAGTCTTGCAGGAGTCTGTACCAATTCCCTCCAACAGTCACGGTTGCTAGGCAGAGCTCATAAAAAGTAATCCCGGGCACACAGGTTACTTTATAGCCAGAATGTCTTTAATGCTCAAAGCCAGATAAAAAGAGACAACTTGGGGATACATTGGGCATTCTCTCCATGAGAGAAAGCATGAGGTGTACACTTGGCTATCTGTTAAAGGTCTGACTTCTGATCTTGGGGTTATGGGGTCGAGCCTGGTGATGGACTCTGAGCTTAGCAGAGAGTCTGCTTGGGATTCTCCCTCTCCCTCTGACCCCCACCCAATAAATAAATAAATCTGTAAAAAACTATAATGAATACTCAAAAACCCTCACTTTGTAATAGTTTCATTACATATCTCTATTAACTATGCTCCTTAGGTTATTTACATCTATTGTATATCTATGACAGAAATACTATATAATTTAGTATTACTCTACATCTTCTTTAAATACCACATTTAGTAATGTCACATTTCTGGCTGTTTAACCACCATTGTATAAGACCTACTGTGCAGTTATTTCCCAGTGAATTCTTACTATTTCTCTACGCAGGATCTTCCTTCAACTATATCCCACCCTGGTGTGGGATTTAGTTAATCTGACTGCTTTGTGGAAACCTTCTTTGAAATTTCTGCATGGAGATTATATATATATATATATATATATATATATATATATTTTTTTTTTTTTAAATCAGGCTATTTCAGCTAAAGTAGAAACCACATATTCTTTTCTTTGTGAATGAACCCCTTAGACTCCAAACAAATCTGGTTTTCCAGAATGTTGAACTGGCATGAAATCAGCACAGCACAATAGTCTCTAAATTGAACTTGAATGAACTTCATATTTCATTAATTTTCAGATTTGATAGAAAGAAATGATGGAAAAAGAGATAAGCAAACATTTCATTTTTTTTTCTTCTCCAGTGTATCAAATTTACCCAACAACAAAAAAATTATCTGTAAAGCTTTTCCTTTAGCACTTACTCTGTTTGTGCCAGAGAATCTCTAAGCTTCTACTAATACTGTAATGTTAGCTAACATGCTTTCAAAAATTGGCCACATCCAATTATGTTTACTAATCAGAATGTTCTATTAGTCTCATTTATAAAGGGTATTTTTCTTAGCAAAACATAATGAAATAATTGCCTTTGACAGTGTGTAGTGAGGGAACTTTGACTGGGGTAAGTGCTATGAAAAGATGAGGTCAGATTTGAGATTCACTTGTCATGTTGTCATGGAACATTAAAAATATTTATGGAGAAAAATGTTCTTTGAGTTAATGTAACCTAATGAAAATAGTTTTTAAATTATTATGGTACCTTCTCAGATTGTACATCCAAATAGATTTGCTTATTCATTAGGGCTAAACATACATAGGCACATATGCTTACACACACATATACGTATACTTTAAACATAAGAGATGATTTTTTATTTTGTTCTATATGTTTATATTTCTATTCCAGTTACATAATAACCAAAATATGAGGATATTATTAAATATCTTTAGTAAGCCCCATATGCATGTTTTATGTGGGGTATGCATGCATACATGTGTAATGTGGTTGTATTTGTATATTATTTGTGGACAACCATATATTTGATGTATTTGTTGAAGCCCACTTAATCTTAGGAAAGTGAAATTTCACTGGCACCTCTATGGAAAGAGAAGGTCCTCTTATCATGAAAAATCTTAGCATATATATCTCATATATATATATATATATAAGCTTTATAAAAATTAATGACCTCATAATAGAAATATTAGCAATTAAATAAAATACCAATTTTTTTACTAAGTAGTCATATTGAAAAAAAATCCGAATGTATTTTTATATTTCCAGGGTTATTTTTCTAACTGGTATATGCAGGCACTTTAAAAGTCATTGTCTTATTTTGTAAATTCAAAGAAACTTTTTTTTTTAATTTTAAGAATGTATTTATTTTATTTATTTATTCATGAGAGAGAGAGAGAGAGAGGCAGAGGGAGAAGCGGGTTCCCCAAGGAGCAGGGAGCATGATGTGGGACTCGATCCCCGGACCCTGGGATCATGACCTGAGCTGAAGGCAGATGCTTAACCATCGGAACCACCCAGGTGCCCTCAAAGAAACATCTTAATCCTCAGCATAATGGTACTCTTCCTTTCCAGAAACAAACAAACAAAATGTATATCAAAAAACTGCAGGGGCGCCTGGATGGCTCAGTGGTTAGAGCCTCTGCCTTCGGCTCAGGTCATGATCTCAGGGTCCTGGGATGAGCCCCACATCAGGCTTGTCCCTTAGCAGGGAGTCTTCTTGTCCCTCTGCCTCTCTCTTTGCCCCTCCCCATATACACTGGTGCTTTCTCTTTCTCTCTTTCTCTCTTTCTCTCTCTCAAATAAGTAAATAAAATCTTAAAAAAAAAACAAAAAAACTGCAGCTAAATTTTACTGCTTCAAGTATTTCAGTTTAAGAACTTTCAAAAAAATAATGATACATATACAACTTCACTCAGTATTTCATCTATATTTCCCCATTATAAAAAAAGAATAAGAATCAGTCATTGATATATAAGTACATCAACTTATAATGTTTACATGATTTTGTTTTGTCTATAACAAGTTTTGACCTAAGGAAATTTGACCCTTAAGAAAATTATTACACAAATAATAAGTATTCAGTAAATTGAATACTTTAATGTAGATTTACAAATAAATATCAGAACACAGTCATCCTCAAGTAGAAGAAGAAGGCCAAAGTGAAACATTTGGGAGTATGGTCAAGTAATTGATTATATTTTTACATAAACACAATTAAATTAAATATATCTGCATTTCTATCTAAATATGTATACTTTGTAATAAACTGTCCAAACTCTACTTAGAGAATGTGCAGTGATATTAACAACTGGAAACTTGGCTGGCATTCAGCTCACAGATGGGATCGGTATCTTGTGATGGCAAGTGTGGTATGTTTGCCATCCCATGTTACTACCTACCATTTCTTTTCAGTCAGAAAAAGAACAGTATGCCAGGAGTGAAGTGGTGTCACCACACTACTACCTACTACATCGGGGATGTGAATTTTGAAGAAGATGAAATCAGACAGAAAATAAACTGTGAATGGTAGACTGTGAATACTACTGGCTTTGCTTATTGTGTTGGTCAAAGAAGAAATACAGAGTGAATCAGATTTTTGCAGGAATAATTATTTTTCTTATATTTCAGGGACAAGGCCATAAGAGTAAGGTAAAGTCTTTAGTTCAGAATTGAAATTGATGCATGCCTGGTATTCACAGGAGAATTATCTAAGTATTATACATGTCACCATGACTTCCAAGTTAACATCTGATAGGGAAAATTCATCAGTATGCAAATTGAGAGATGGGGTGACTGATGCAGTGAACTCTTCATATAACATGTACTGAAAAGATCAAGATCTCTCTCTCTCTTTTTTTTTTAAGATTTTATTTATTTATTTTACAGAGAGAGAGATCACAAGTAGGCAGAGAGGCAGGCAGAGAGGGAGAAGGAAGCAGGCTCCCCACCGAGCAGAGAGCCCAAGGCTGGGCTCCATCCCAGGACCCTGGGATCATGACCTGAGCCGAAGGCAGAGGCTTTAACCCACTGAGCCACCCAGGTGCCCCGGTTTGTTTGTTTGTTTGTTTTTAAGATTTTATTTATTTGACAGAGAGAAAGAGAGCACACAAGCAGGGGGAGCAGAGGGAGAGGGAGAAGCAGGCTCCTTGCGGAGCAGAGAGACCAATAAGGGGCTAGATTCCAGGACCCTGGGATCATGACCCTAGCTGAAGGCAGATGTTTAACCATCTGAGCTACCCAGGCACCTGCTTTTTAAACATTTGATTTGATTGTGGATGAAATACAAAATAAATATGAA
Source organism: Enhydra lutris kenyoni (assembly GCF_002288905.1). Taxonomy (NCBI): domain Eukaryota; kingdom Metazoa; phylum Chordata; class Mammalia; order Carnivora; family Mustelidae; genus Enhydra; species Enhydra lutris. Next base: position 92,193,923 of record NW_019154086.1, read on the forward strand.
ATATTTGGATTTTTGTAAGGCAAGAAGGAAAAATGAGTTGAAAGCATATCTCAAGATAAAAAGTGGTTTGATGTAGAAAGATAGTAATGAAACAGAAGATCAATAGCTAAATGAAATCTAGCCTTTGAGATGGTGAAGAACATAATTATTACTGTACAAAATTGAACCAAAACTGTACAATAAACAATACAGAAAATAAGAAGGAAATGTTAAGGGGACTAAGGACACTTCAATATTTTATGGATGTGCAAGACCAAAATAAAAATAACTAAAGAATAGGGGATAGAAATGATTTAAAATAAATGCAGCAAATGCTGCACATATGTGTAACAAATACTAAATTATAAGATGTACCTAAATTGCGGGGCACCTGGGTGGCTCAGTGGGTTAAAGCCTCTGCCTTCAGCTCACGTCATGATCCCAGGGTCCTGGGATTGAGCCCCACAGTGGTCTCTGCTTCGTGGGGAGCCTGCTTTCCCCTCTCTCTTCTTCTCCCACTCTGCCTACTTGTGATCTCTGTTAGTCAAATAAGTAAATAAAATCTTTAACCAAAAAAAAAAAAAAAAAAGAAAAGAAGAAAGAAAAATAAGATGTACCTACATTGCTTCTTGAATAGCAGTCACCAGTTTTGCAGGTAGATAGATTTTATTTTTTTTTAATTTTTTAAAATTTTTTTAATTCATTTATTTGAAAGAGAGATGGAGTGAGAGAGCATGAGAGGGGAGGTCACAGGGAGAAGCAGACTCCCCACAGAGCTGGGAGCCTGATGTGGGACTCGGTCCCAGGACTCTGGGATCATGACCTGAGCTGAAGGCAGTCACCTAACCAACTGAGCCACCCAGGCGCCCGGTAGCTGGATTTTAAAACATGAATTTGCATATGCCGTTTATTGCAGATCCGTTGATCACATGAATCTGTATGTCACAATTTTAACAATCTCTTAAAATTGGTAGATTGAAAATAATTTAGATCAGTTACTATATAGTTTTCTTTACCAAACACCTTATTAATTTAATTAGAGCAAATCAGAAGGCTGAAATAACAATTTAACTTGTCTTTTTAATTTTTAAGCTGCCTATTAATTTTGCAGGCTGTAGAAAATTTAACATAAGAAATTATCAAAAGAGGGCGCCTGGGTGGCTCAGTGGGTTAAGCCGCTGCCTTCGGCTCAGGTCATGATCTCAGGGTCCTGGGATCGAGTCCCGCATCGGGCTCTCTGCTCAGCAGGGAGCCTGCTTCCCTCTCTCTCTCTCTCTCTGCCTGCCTCTCTGTCTACTTGTGATCTCTCTCTGTCAAATAAATAAATAAAATCTTTAAAAAAAAAAAAAAAAAGAAATTATCAAAAGAGTGGTAAATATATTTTATATTTTATATATACTATATATATATATACAATACACAATATATACTGTATATATACAGTATATATACAATATACAGTTTTTAACAAAAATCAGCTATATAGCTTCTATAGTCCTGGTTTGGGAAATGCAAGGTGGATTTTGGACTTAGAAAATCCAATCATTGTACAAGAATAAATGAACATTTGCCTGAGATTTAAAGGAGTATTATCTATTTATCTATCATCTATCTATTAGAGATTTATTTTATTTATTATTTTAAAGAAATATTATCTATCATCTATCTATTAGATATTTATATTATTTATTATTTTAGAGGTGGGAGGGACAGAAGGGGAGGGGAACAGAGCCCTGTCCCAGGGCTCCATCCCACGATTCCTAGGTCATGGCCTGAGCCGAAATCAAGAACCAGACACTTATAATTGACTGAGCTACCCATGCACCCCAGAATATAATTTCATTTAACTAAGAATATGAAACCAATGTCTTCAGAATAATGAATATGTTTTGTTAGAATGGACCTCTCTACACTTTATAAATTATTGTCAGATATGCACACTTATAAAGATGTTAAATAATGAAGAAACAAAAAAATGAATATATAAAATAAAACATATTAAAATAGTTAATAAGGTCTAAATATGTTTTAAACCATAAAATTGTGCATAAAATGTCTTTTGGGTTATTTCTTGCAATTTTGTGCTCTATGGAATAATGCTAGCATAATAATTTGCCAGGAGCAAGCACTTTGTAACTCAGTGTTTTATACAACTGGAAATTATGCAAAAGTTATCCTGTTCATTGTGGTGAATAAATATTTTCAAAAGGATTTTATTAAAGATACTTAATAAAATATTTAGTGAAATACCTCTTATTTTAGAGTGTTTTTAGTCAATATTGACCAGCCATCTAAATTGCAGAATAAGGTATATCCCAAACTCTTATTGGGCTGTGTAATTGTTGCTCATAATTTTTTTTAAGATTGATATATATATAAAAGCCTCAACCTCATTATATGAAAAAGAAGCATATATAATTATAACTAATCCCAAATATTACTTGATAACCTATGGGGGATAGTCAGTAGAAATGAGTTAATATGTTTAAATATTAGCTGATTTAACATGGTAAAACATCATTGCCATTGAATACTACCCATAGCTGAAGAAATACTTTAATTTTACTTGCTTACTCTGTACTATAACTTTACTTTTATGTAACTTACAAGCTATTGTGGTATTCTTTAAAGACATTAACTTATTAAATCAAAACTGTTGATAACATGTTCTTTCAAAGGCATTTTTTTCTTAGAGCCATTTTAAAAGAGAGGAAAGTATAGAGAATATCCCTTTTTCCCTGTCTGCACACATAGATAGCCAACCCCATGATCAAATCACCTACCACAGCGGTACATTTGTTACAACAGCTGAACCTACACTGCTACATCATTATCACCCAAAGCCTGTAATTTATCTTAGCGTTCATTCTTGGTGCTGTACATTCTGTGGTGCTGTACCTTGTGTGGATTTGGACAGACATATAATGATATGTATTCATCATTATAATGTGATACAGAGAGGCTTCACTGCCCTCTGTCCTGTTTATTCCTCCTCTTAGCTCCAACCCCTGGAACTACTGACTTTTTTTATTGTGCCCATACTTTTGCTTTTTCCAAAATTTTACATAGTTGGAATCATACAATATGTACTCTTTACAAACTGGTCTGTTTCAGTTAATAATATGGATTTTAAGATTTCTCTGTGACAGTTCATGACTTGACAGCTAACTTTTTTTAATGCTGAGTGATGTTCCGTTTTCTGGATATACCATAGTTTATTCATCCATTTACCTGCTGAAGGGCACCTTGGTTGCTTCCAAGTTTTGGCAGTTACAAATAAAGCTGCTATAAACATCAATGTGAAGTTTTTTTTGTTTGTGTTTTTTGTTTTTTTGTGGACATAAGGATTAATTTTGGGGGGTCATTATCAAGGAGCACAATTGCTGGATCATTTGGTAATAGTATGTTTGGTTTTATAGGAAATCACCAAACTCTCTTCCAACGTGGCTGTATCGTTTTGCATTCCCACCAGCCATGTATAGGAGTTCCTCCTGGTTCATATCCTTGCTAGTATTTGTTGTTGTCAGTGTTACAGATTTTGACTGTTGTGATATATATGAGTAGTATCTTTTTTAATTTCTTTAATTTTTTAATTTGCTTTCCCCAGATGACAAGTGATGAGGAGTATCTTTTCAAATGCTTATTTTCCATTTGTATGTCTTCTTACATGAGGTGCCCATTAAGGTTTTTAGCCCACTTTTTAGTCTGGTTGTTTGTTTACTTATTTTTGAGTTTTAGGAGCTCTTTCTATGTTTTAGATCACAATCTGTTGTTAATCTTGTCTTTTGCAAATATTTTCTCCCTCTCTGTGGCTTGTCATCTCATTCTTCTGATAGTATCATTGACAGAACAATTGTTTTTAATTTAAATGAAACTCAGCCTGTCAGTCCCCCCCGGCCCGACCATGGATCATGACTTTGATGTTTTATCCAAAAAGCATCACTATACTCAAGGTCATCTAGATTTTCTCCTATGTTAACTTAGGAGTTTTATAGTTTTGCATTTTTACCTAGGTCCATGATCCATCTTGGGTTAATTTTTGTACAGGATTTGAAGTCTATATCTAGATTCGTGTGCATTTATGTGTATGTCCAATTGAAAAGATAATCCTTTGCACCATGGTATTACCTTTGTTTCTGTGTCAAAGAACAGTTGGCTGTGCTTATGTTGATCTATTTCTAAGCATTCTGTACTGTTTCAGTGATCTATTTGTCTTTCTCTCTCTCTCTCTCTCTTTTTTTTTTTTTTGCTGATACTAACTATATCAGCAAATGTTGATTACTGTAGCTTTATATTAAGACTCGAAGAGGGTAGTGTCAATTCTCTAACTTTGTCCTTCTTCAAAATTGTGTTGGCCGTTCTGGGTCTTTTAACTTTCTGTATAAAAATCAGAATCAGTTTGTCAATATCCACAGAATAACTTGCTGGGGGTTTTGCATTGAATTTATAGATCAAGTTGGAAAGAAATGACACTTTGACAATATAGAGGCGTCCTATCCATGAACATGGACTATCTCTAAAAATTTAGTTTTGTCTTTTTTTGTTTGTTTGTTTTAAGTCATTAGAGTCTTATAGTTTTCTTCCTATAGATTTTGCACCTATTTATTTAGATTTATACCTAAGTATTACATATTGGGGTATGCTAATTAAAATGGTATTGTATTTTTTATTTCAAATTCGACTTGTTTATTGCTGGTGTGTAGGAAAGCAATTGACTTCTCTGCATATTAACCATCACTACTTTATTCTTTTTTGTTACATTACTTATGATAGTCAAAAAGTGTTAACAACTCAAATGTCCATCAGTGCATGAGTGAATAAATAAAATGTGGTATATCCATGGCATGGAATATTATTTGACAAAAGCAGAATAGTAACTTTATAACTACAGCATTTTATATATATTTTTTATATATATATTATATATTTATATTATATATTAAATATATATATATTTATATTTATATATATATATATATAAAATGCTGTAGTTATCCACATCGGTCTTTATGCTGTACTCTTTTAAAAATTATGTATGTGGGGCATGTTGGTGGCTCATTTGGTTGGTTGTCCAACTCTTGATTCCAGCTAGAGCCCTGGTCTCACGGTTGTGGAATTGAGACCCACATCTGGCTCTGCACTGGGTGTGGAACCTGCTTGGGATTCTCTCTCTCCTCCTCTGCACGTCCCCATCTCCGCTTGCACATGAATGTGTACACGCACATACACACACTCTCTCTCTAAAAATAAAATTAGAAAATTTTTAAAAATTAAAAATTGTGCATCGATATATAATCTGTGTAGAATTATGCCATATTTTTTCTAATTAGAGATCTGTTATTACTGCAATTCTATATATATAGATGAATTACCTACATAATAGTGCTGTATGAAAAACAAACATTAATTTATTATTCAGTTTATATTCATATTCATATATTCAGTTTGTATTTCATTCAGAAGCTTTTAACTTAAAAATAAATGTAATAAAAATTACCACTTAAAATATGCTTGTAGCATTAAAGATGTTATGTCTTGTAGTAACTTCGCCTAATTTTTCTTTCTCTTTTTCTTTCCTTGATATTCATTTCATCTCTTATATTTCATTCATTTATTTCAATATATATATTGAGCTCCCACTATGTGCAAGATCCTGTGTAGGATCTGAACATATAGAAGTGAAAAATATAAAATATATATCAATGTAAATGGGTATGTAGGTATATTAGTTTCCTATCAATACTGTAACAAGATGGGCATAAGTTAGTAATATAAAACAACACAAGTGTATCATTCTAAAGTTGCTGGAAATTAGAATTTTGAAATTAATCATAAGGAACTAAAATCTAGGTATTGGCATATTTTCCTTCTCAAGGCTGTAGTGAAGAATCCTTTTCTTTATCTTTACTAGTTTCTAGAAGTTAGCTGCAAGCATGTGCTCACAGCCGCTTCTGTCTTTAGAGCCACCTGTGTGGAGTCTTCAAATCCTTCTCTCTTGCTCTCTGTCAGTCACTCTTGGTCTTTCTCTGTTTCTCTCTTTTGCTTTAACCTTTGGTTAGTCACATGGTCTCTGACTCCCTCACCATCCTCTTTCCCTTACAAAGCCCCTTGTGGTCACAATGGATCCACAAAAATAATCCCCAGTAATCTTCCCATCTCATTTCAAATCCTAACATAATCCCATCAGCAAAGTACCCCCCCATGTAAATTAACAAATTCATGGGTTCCAGGGGTGCCTGGGTGGCTCAGTGGTTAAGCTTCTGCCTTAAGCTCAGGTCATGTTCCCAGGGTCCTGGGATGGAGCCCTGCATTGGGCTCCCTGCTCAGTGGGAAGCCTGTTTCTCCCTCTCCCACTCCCCCTGCTTGTGCTCCCTCTCTCGCTGTGTCTCTCTCTGTCACATAAATAAATAAAATCTTAAAAAAAAAAAATTCGTGGGTTCCAGAGATTAAAAATGCACATCTTCAGGGGAGGGGGGATTTTTCTATCTATTGCAGGAGGTATTTCTATATCTCTGTTACAACTTCCATTTATAATATATGGGTACATATTGAATGAGAGAAAAAAAAGTTCAATATTCTAATGTTAGATTTAACAGAGTCCCTGTACATATTGAAACAGGTTATTATTGAAGTCCATAAACATTGCTAAAGATTTTAACGGAAGGCTCTTTTTTTTTTTTCCTAAGATTTTATTTATTTGACAGAGAGAGAGAGAGAGAGAGGGAACACAAGCAATGGGGAGTGGGAGAGGGAGAAGCAGGCTTCCTGACTCGGAGCAGGGATCCTGACTTAGGGCTCCATCCCAGGACTTGGATCATGACCTGAGCCAAAGACAGATGCTTAAAGACTGAGCCACCCAGGTGCCCCTCGAAGATTCTTTATAGAATAAACACAGATTTGGTTTTGTATGATCAACATAGATAAATGTGTATTTTTATGAAAACATATTGTTATAAAATATAAAACAGAGACAAGTACATAAAGCAGAAATTTGTACCATAATTAGTATTTTTTAAAGGATCACCTATGTAAACACTGTGCACCGGAGAACCCTATAAGAAGAGAACTCTGTCAGCACTGTGGAAACATTTGTATGTTGGGGCAACTGGGTGGTTCAGTAGGTTAAGTGCCTACCTTCTGCTCAGGTCATGATTCTGGAGTCCCAAACTGGAACCCAGCATTGGGCTCCCCACTGAGCAGGGAGTCAGCTTCTCCTTCTACCCTTCACCCCGCTCATGTTCTCCCTCTCTCTCCTCTCTCTCAAATAAATAAATAAATAAATAAATAATTGCATGTTGCTCCCAGGGTGTAATCTTTAGAGATAGCTACTACCCTACCTTTAGTAATCATTTCCTTGATACTTTTAAGCCTTAGACGTATGTCCCTAAACAATATATTCTTACTTGATTTTATAATATAAGTCAAACTACATTCTATGTATTATGATATGTCTTGCCAGATTATATTTGTAAAATCCACACATCATTTTGCATATAAATTGGGATTTTTTAATGTGATTTTAAACAACATTGCGCAGGTTTCATTTATAATCCAATAATCTTAGAGTGAAGCCTATTAAAAAGTATAGATTGAAATAACAAGATATAATAAGCATGATGATAATAATAAAGAATTATGTTGGCTTTCCTATCTCATTACACTTCTATCACCAGTCTATACAACATGTTCTTTACTCTAAGTCTGAAGCAGCAGCCATATCTGGGACATGCACAATTTCTGTGGCAAAGGGAACAAGAAAATGGGTTGAATTGGGTTTTGTCCTTTAAATCTTATTGCAGAATTTCCACTTATCATAACCCCAATAGGTCACAGACCCATATGTGATTTCAAGGAAGCAGCGAAGTACACTTACTTTGTGTAGCTTGAGGGGAGAGACCTGGTTGGATCTCATGGACTACAAAATCAATTCTGTGACTGCAGCATTAATTAGTCATAAATACTCAATTTCTTATTTCTGCTACAAAATCATACTCAAGTACATGGTCATCATGTATAAAGTGCATTATTAATTTGTAACAATTTTGGGAAAATGCAATTAGCAAGTTAAAGTTTTGTGAACCTGTATTAAAATGTGAGTAAAACATGATGCTTGTATAGTAAAATTCAAAAGATAGAACATTCCACTACCAGTATTGTGCTAAAAATAGGACTGTATATTCCAGAATATATAAAAATGATCTTATCTTAAAAAAAATCATTTACAGGGACGCCTGGGTGGCTCAGTGGGTTAAAGCCTCTGCCTTCGGCTCAGGTCATGATCCCAGGGTCCTGGGATCTAGCCCCGCATCAGACTCTCTGTTCAGCAGGGAGCCTGCTTCCTCCTCTCTCCCTTTCCCTGCCTCTCTGCCTACTAGTAATCTCTGCCTGTCAAATAAAATAAATAAAATCTTAAAAAAAAAA